>NC_086368.1:5771020-5806020 GCF_036324505.1 Eleginops maclovinus | reverse complement strand
GCAGAGCAGCAGGTTGCATACTTGTTTGTGTGTGATAGAATTTCCATGGACATAATTTTTCCTCAAAGTCTCTCATAGTCTGGCATCTTGCAGCCAGTACAAAAAAACCATTAAATTCTCAGTTCATCAAACCTTGAAATTGTATTTCTGTTTTTTTCTTCACAAGATTGTACATGTGTTTAAACATGTGTCATTTGTAAAAGTTTTCAAATGAACCCAGATGTACAAGGATAATCTATACATTTTGACATAAAAAAGTTCTTCAGATGATAATGTGAATTTATACAAAGGTTAAGAGGCAGCAGATGGAACACATGTCCTAATGCTGCTTCCTCTTTCCTTCTCTTCTGCTTTGTTATTATTCTCTTTTCTTTTCTTTGCTAGAGACAGAGCTGCCATCAAGTTTCCTCCCCTCCACAAATATAAAAATGGATATTCAAAAAGTATTCAAAGGTGTTTTCTGACTAAGGAAAAGTAAAGAGTTTTTTGGCTGTTAAATTGACTGGACTGATTTTCTATGAATTGAAACCGTCCTAATTACAGCGTCCTTAGCAGTGGTATGCTATCTAGAATGATCAGACACAACTTGGTTGAATACTAGATTCTGATTGGACAATTTGGAAATCCACACATCTTCAAATCACAGTCAGGGTTCTTTCCTCATTAATCAGAGAAGAAGGAACCATTGGGGAAATTTACATTCTGCATTTGACCCATCCTAGTATTAGGGGCAGTGGGCTGCCATATGTACGGCGCCCGGGGAGCAGTGTCTTGCTCAGGGACACCTTGGTAGCACTTGGTCTTTCTGGGACTTGAACTGGTGACCTTCCAGTTCCCAAGCCAAGTCCCTATGGACTTTGCCATCACCTCCCTGACAGTGTACCAGGCTCACAGAACAATTTCCTTACATAATCCAATAAGCTCCTTAATTGTGTTTCAATCACCATGTTATTTACTTCCACTCTAAATCTCTGTCTTGCTCTAGTCTCCATAACATGTTTCTATACCTACCAGTTGGAAAGGCATAATAAAAGTCTTCCATATTTTTATCTCTTAATCTCTTTTTACAGCTTGAAAAACCAGACGTTTGATGTTTGAACCCCACCCTTATGTTAGGTTCTGCTGTCTGATTGTTGTGATTCACAGTTAATATCCAGGCGGTCGTGGTTGAGAGGGTTGCATTTTGAAAGTAAAAGTGAATGCTTCTAAAATCCGTTGAATTCTGTGTGTATTGATGGTGTTTTGTGTTCCAATGGGAGCCAACTGGAGGTCATACAGACTTCTGATTTAGCACTGCGTCATTGATAATAACCTGCCGCTGCTGTGATAATGTCCTTTCCACATCCTGCTCCCACATTACCAGTTGTGCTGCTGCATTCATTTAATACTACACAGGTGGTTTCACAGTCTCCCTCGTTCAACAAATCCCTTTCTGTCTGTCAAGCTTCAGCTTATAAAATCAAATTCTCTCTCCATCACACTGCTCGCCTGTAACACCGTCTGCCTGTCGCTACCTCCTTCCTTTCCATTCGTTCCTATTATTGTTTTATTTTAATTTCTACCTTTATTTTATTTTTTCCTACTTTCTGTCCATTTCCTCTTCTTTCCTTTCCTTCCTTATTTTTTCTGTCTGTCTCTTCATCCCTTTTGAGGTTATCACTTCTCCTCCCATGTCTTTACTTTCTACTTTTCTTTTTGACTCTTTTCCCCTCGTATATATATATATACAGTATATATATAATCATTGTTTTTGTATTCCTGCTGTCCTGCTCTTTGCAACTTGTTGTATCTCTCTCTTGTCTTCTTGTTTTTTATTTCTTTGCCTT
Source organism: Eleginops maclovinus (assembly GCF_036324505.1). Classification (NCBI taxonomy): domain Eukaryota; kingdom Metazoa; phylum Chordata; class Actinopteri; order Perciformes; family Eleginopidae; genus Eleginops; species Eleginops maclovinus. Next base: position 5,804,194 of record NC_086368.1, on the reverse strand, counting down.
ATTTCTGTCTTCCCTTGCTTTTCTCAGTGTCTCTGCCTACCCTTTTTCATTCCTTATCTGTTTTTGCTTTCTTTTGTAGATACTTCCATAAGCATCTTCCTTCCTCTCAATTAAATTTTGACTTGTCTTTCCTATGTTCATTTCATTTTTTATTTCCTTTCATGCCTTTTCAACTTTCCTTTATTTCAACCTTTCTCTCTGCCTGCCTTTCTCTTCGCTTCATTTCCTTTTTACATTTTTTACAGAGGCCGACAGAAGCAAACAGGTTACAACAGCCCACACATCTACTAGGAGAAACACGCTGCACTAAAAATGTAAATAAAAAAAACACAATAATGCCAAAACACATGCAAGTGAAGAAACATTTTCACCTGCTTGACAACACATGTGCAACATGTAGATAACATTCACAAGCCAGACGAAACATGGGCGGTGTTTACTAAACACACTGCATAAACTAAACGCTGCAAGAAGCTCAAAACACAACGGAAACCAGGGGACACTAAAAACTGATGGACACAGTTGGTAGCAACGCGTTTGTTGACGTTTATGTGTATGTTTCATAATGGTAAGTGTTTTGTCAGTATAGTTGAATTGACTGTGTTAGCTGAATCTCAACAAGTTTATGTCCCCGCTACCGTTGGGTTTTGAGCTTTTTGCAGCGTCAGCGTTTCGTTTATTCAGCGCTTTCAGTATGCGCATGTTTCGTGAAGTTGGCGTCTATGTTTCTTTATTTGCATGTATTTTGGCACAAGTTTGTTACATTTTCCTTGTTTTTGACAAGTGCAGTGAGTTTGTTTGTATGGAAATGTATGTGGCCATTGAAGCGAGTTTGCCTCCGTCTGCCAACTTCATTTCTTACATGTTTCTCCCTTTCATGACTTAGTCAGCATTCCTTTCCCCCCTACCTGCCTCTCTTCTCACCTTGCCTTCATTCCGTCAGCCACTCTACCCATGAGTCTACCTGTCTGTCGCCCTTTCCGTCTCCCTGCCTTGCCTCCTGCTTCCTCTCAGGCGGTGCTGGTTCATTACTCTGCATGCTGCCGTGATGTGATTTCAATGCAAATAGCGGGCAAAACACAAGTGGATCAGGTTCTCGGCGCAGAGAGAGAGAGAGAGAGAGAGAGAGAGAGAGAGAGAGAGAGAGAGAGAGAGATAGATGGAAAGAGAGAGATCAGAAGACTGAGTGGGTGCGAGGCAGCGTGTGACTTCCATTCTTCTGATTTCCCAAATGGAGAAGCATAACCATCTATCACTCCTGCAGAGAGAGGCTGTGTGTGTGGATGGATGTCATCTCTCCTGTAGCGAGCACAGCTGCAAATCACTGTCAATCGCATCAAATCCTGTCTACACGTCTGAGAAACACACTGATACATTTGCAAGTATATTTCAAATATTCAAACACACACACACACACACACACACACACACACACACACACACACACACACACACACACACACACACACACACACACACACACACACACACACACACACACACTGTGACCACCTGCGAAGAACTTTAGAAGATCTTCTTTAATAGTGGAAGTGATATGTGACTGGTAAATGGAAATTCTCCGATTCCGCGGTTGAAAGCGGGACTCCCTTTTATGATTTCACGCTAGCAGACGTCACTAAATTCTCTTTTAATCTCTGTGTCCTTTTTTTTGTTCTAACTTCTTCTTGTGCCCTGCAGGAATTTTAAATGGATATATCTCTCTGTCTAATTTAAACACGTTTTATTAACTATGACTCTCAGGAAATAAATTGTTTGAATGAGCAAAAGTCCTTTACAGTGGAAAAAAAGGGAGAGAAAAAGAGCAGTGTTTCCAAATGCCAGACATTGCAACAATGAGCGTTTGTAACTGCTAATCATAGTAAACTATTTTTGATATTCATATTTTGATATTCATTCATATATTCATAAACAAGCAGATTTTTGATGAGATCTCTAAGCAGCTAACCAATCACAGCAGACTGGGCTCTGGTTTCAGACCTAGGGTGAAAAGAGGTGCTGCAGCACAGACAGTAGCCTATGAGAAAAATAAAGCGCTTTTTAAACATTAAATCATGGAAACATGTCGAAGTAGAGACACACAATTCTAAGAAAGCTGTGAAAAGGGGTCAGTTGTGCAATACTATACACATTTGTGCCACTTGGAGGAAAAAGTACACAATTTAAACATATAAAAAATAATCTTTCCTGTGCTGTTTTAGTGCCGAATTCATAATAAAGTTGCTCTTATAAAAAAGAACAAAACAATACTCAGGCTTATTCCTCTGCCCTTGTCTTACTAATTATTTATGACATGAACTAATTCAAAATCCAAATTTTGATTCATTTGAAGTCAGAGAAGGGTTGTTGTTTCAGAGGGTTTAATAATCTGGAGCTTAAACTAAAGACTTAACATTCCCTTTATTAAGGCAAAGTAACGCTTAGGTTGAACTGGAGGTTCCCATTTTGTTAGAATGAATCGTCTTTTCTATGTTCATCCATTCTTGAACATAACTTTGCTACAGTAGTAACTTGGCAATCAGTTGTCCCTGCCACTAGCTGTCTTACCTGAAAAAAGAGACGTGGAAAATGAGATTTTTCAAGCAATTTACCAAGCATTATACTAGAATGCCTTTCGTGCCTCCGGGGAAAATGAGTGTTTTCAAGTGCAGGTGAAGTGCTGGTTTTGATTATGAATTGCTTTCCCATCTCCTCGGGCTCCGACTCACACAAAGAGAACTGGATGTTAGATTTCCTCAATTAGAAGTCTATCATCTGTTAATCTTTTTCCTCTGATTGTTTTTTTGCATTCCTTTGTAGAATGTCATTTCTCAAAATGAAATGAGGTGAGTTTAATTGGGAAAAGAGTATGGACATTAATTGACTGGAGGTCAGCGGAACCCAGGGGAAAATAAGAAATCACTTTTCTTTTCACACTAAAGTTTGGTCAAGACTGCCATAAGATTATGGAGCAGGATTACAATTTTTCAACTAAAAGAGCATGTATATTATTTGCTGTAAGGGATCAGATGTTTACTCTCCTCTGTGAGATGAACTGTTCTGTAGGCTAATACTTTAAGTGTGAATCTATACGCCTACTGCCTGAATCTGCTTTATGGTTTTCATTTTCTTTGGTTCATTTGTTATGTTGTTTTTATTTTTTAGGAGAACATTTATGTTCATAAAATAGTGTTTATGAGCTTATCTGTGTGTATTAACCTAAAACGGAGCATTTTCTGTCAGCTCAGATTTTATTTCTGCTTTTCTAAACTGTAGTATGTGCTCATGTGGTTCAGTGTTGCTGTAGAGGCTGCTGCCTGAATATACTTAATGACAGGCAGGTTTTCCTATAAATAACATCCTTTTTTTAAAATAAATACCTTGGTTTCTTCTTTAATTGGTTACATTGCTCGGTTGTCTTACATAATACTCTTAAGTAAAAAACATCTTATTGATATTTATTTTGTCTCTTATCTATACATGTATGGCATTTAATATTGAGGTTCTCGAGAAGTAAGCAAAGAAATCAGGTTGCATTACTTTGATACTCAGATTAAGTTACCGATTACATTGTTTACAGGTAAGTAGAAATTGTAATGGATTACCATTTTTAAGAGACCCTCCCAACCCTGTTTGTATTGAAGGGATTCACCTCCTTATGAAATATCACCTCATTCTTGGTTTTTATGTCAAATGAGAAATACATACCAAAAATATATGTTACAATTATAATGGAATAGATTTTTATCAGAGTCAATTTGCCTGTTATTTTTCCATACATGGATCAGTCACTGTTTTTTTAAAGCTCCCTTAGTATGTAGTGTTAAAACGCAAAAATAAATGATGTATTACTATCATTTGTGTGCAAGTATGTACATATTTTTCTGAAAAATGTATAATATGTATGTGTACAACCACAATATAATGGTGATGGATGTAACACTTGTGCCATTATCTATCTGAAACTATAAATGCAGGTTTGGCTGTGAAATAATTCATGCTCTTGCTGTTTTCCCAGCTCGTAAATAATAGCCAGCAGACAGTGCCAGTGCTAGAACAAACCCCCCCTACAGCGGACACTGTACCAGAGTAGCTTCTCTGTAACACAAGATTTGCAAGCAGGCCTCTGGAGGAACATAGCCGCCTGAACTAAGGCTACTTAAAAATGTTCCAAAAACTAGAATAGAATCGCCAACACAAAACTCTGACAAAATATAATACCAATTGAAGCAGTGGTCCTCACTGAGACGATTAATAAGTGGAAACACTGTCTCCAAGGGAAACAAAAGAAAATGGTTTGATTTGGAATGCAGTCCATCATTCAGACACCTGTTTACTAGAATCTAGACACCGCCACAAGCAGGATATTCTTGCAGGTTAACAAACAAACACACGTTCAAAACTCTTCCAATTTAACGAATGAATGGCAATGCGCAATGTTAGTGACGAATCAAAATTGCACACGGCCATTTAAGTTAAGCCTTACAAAGTGATTGAAAAGGTTACAAAAACCACATTAAGCTTATTTCTTTTACAGACAATACACTCCAAAATAAAAAACACACATTAAACACACAAACTAACATACTTTGCAAAGTGAACGCCTTGTGAATCCTTGGCAGCCCACCTCCGCCTGCTCACACTGAGTTCGCCAGCCTTCTGCACTCACTCACAAGCTCCTGGTACTTTGTGCTTTGAGCTTCCTCTTGTTGGCTTCCTCCGTACGCTCTCCCATATGGTTTATTTAGAGGGGAAAAGTTGACTTCAGTTCAATTTCTTCTTGCATTGGTATTGTATGGTGGTTCTGGACATAGGTACATGAAGTTCATCCTTGCACAATGTAATTCCCGCACACTGTGCTGGGTCTTAGGGATTGTTACAACATTGGAGAAGAAATGGTTTAAAATACAATCTATTTCCTTCCTTGGTCTTGATTTGACCTCATCCCTGTAATGCACCAAGAAGAACATTCATTTAGTTACTTTATCCACTATTGTTTATCTATGATGACATCTGATTTTCACACAATCATGTGTTCATCTATTTTGTAGAACTCTTGTTTGTCAGATTTTTAATCAGGCTTTTCGCTCTGTGATTGTGTGTGTGACCCCCTTACTGTTTTTGTTGCATATATTCAGTTCACCATTCTCTCTAAAAATGTAATTCATGGTTTGGACAGTTTGATTTATGCCATCCCTTACTGGGGTGTTGTAGGTCCTAAATAAAAAAAACAGCACTATTAATAATTTAATCTCCCTGGTATTGCTTGCTGCCTGCCGCCCCACCAAGGCTTCACCAAGAGAATCTGAGAGCCATGCATTTTAGAGCCATCCTATGTTTTGTCTCAATTTGGGTCTACAAATGGATCTTAAAGTGACACTAATCAGTATTTTCAAATGAACAATGAGTCAGGTGACAAAGACATCTCTTATGTGTTGAACCCGCAGATAGTTACCATCCGAATCTGAAGCTTTGTTCCCTTTTTAGTGTCTCTTAGCTATAGAGTTCTGGCTAAAAAACAAACGAAAAAATAAGTTACTATAAGTCACAATTGTTGTATTTAGCTTTATACCATTTGTCATGGTATCTTATTATATTTCAAACACTTCCAATCACACACATGGGGCTTTAAACGGCAAAAGGTTTGGTTTTATTGATTTCTTTTTTTTATCTATTCGCAGTCGAATTTCAAGGAGTCTAAAATACTAAATAAGGCTGATAACATCTTGACTCTCTTGGTGTTTTTACATCATATGGTTCTGGGGACACGGCAGATGGAGAGATTTTGTCAACAAAATAGCATCACAACCACTCAAGATTCTTTCAATATTAAGATAAGTGTAATGTTGTCACATTTAAATAGATATTAGAGGTAAAAAAGCTTGAGGAAAATCTAAGAAGCAAAATGCTAAACTATATTCAGCAATCCATCTTTACATCATTTGTTCTGGTTTTGCCTTAGGCTAGATGGCATACTACTTGCAGTGTGGGATAGTCTTCGGGTTCCGTGACAAAGTGGATCCTGGCATACCAGGAGACCTATATAAATATTCTTCAATGCTTCATATTTATTCTATAAGAAGGAATTCAGGGCAAACATGATGGTTGCACAGTTGATCTTGTTATTTATGATATGAACTATAAGAGACACTCGTAGTGTCCACTTAGTTGTCATACTTTATATTGCCGATAGTTTCAAAAACACATTGATTGATTATTGACAGTCTTGTATCCTTTGTGTTAACCAGAGGTATTACACTCTGGTTAAGGGGGCTCACTCTCATTTAAACACAATCCAGAAAGCAGAATCATTTACCATCCAGGTTCTAGAGAGTGGTGCAGGTATGACCGATTTCTGTAGGCCAAACCAGGAAGTGAGCATCTCAATGGCTCCCTTGAACAAAAGCCCAATGGGATTTTTCTATAGGATCTGATATATTGCATAACAAAAGATCTGTGGCAAACAAACGTTTATGATCCCTACACGTTTTGTTCAGTGGGATAATCTCCACATTTTATTAACACTTTTATGATTTTTGAAGAGTAAATATAATCTCCAGGAGTAAATATCTAACGCTAGGCTATAAAGGAACTACCTCCCAGTGAAATTGCTGCGAGTCGACATTGCTAAGCTAAAGGTGGCTAATGTTCAACAAGATGACGGATAGCAGTCTTATTTAGCCATTAGGTAGCAACTGTCGTAGAAGCCACATAGAAGCTTCAGATATTCACCAGCGGGTACATATTTTATGTGCTGAGAAAAATTAAAGGTTGACTTTAATTAAATGTATTATTTCAACAAATTTCTCATAACTGTATTAGGTTAGCTGAAAGCAATAATATTAAGTAAAGTCAAATATGTTTTATTTATACTTCATATTATTGCTTTTAACTAACCTAATACAGTTATGTGACATCTGTTGAAATAATACATTTATTAAAGTCAACCTTTAAGTTTTCAATGCAAAAGTCCCTTACAGTAGTCTTAACTACAGACATTATTTCAGGCATATAAAAAGCATTCAAATAACCATTGACTTGACATGAATTAACTAAGAGGCTATTTCATTTTCGGGCATTACTGCACCACTCTTTAACTCAACGGCCGTAACGCTGCTCTTCACATGCATGCATTTCCCATAATTCTACATTCATACATACAGCATCATTACAGGTGTCATGCTGGGGTTGACGTACTTTGGCCTTCTCTGATTTCCATCTCTCTGAATCGTAATAGAGCATTGCACCTTCTTACACACTCACACTCACTCACACACACACACACACACACACACACACACACACACACACACACACACACACACACACACACACACACACACACACACACACACACACACACACACACACACACACACACACACACACACACACACACAGAGAGTCAAACATAACTATATATACATACACTTACCGATGCACACCTCAGGTGGCCCGACTTGCAAACTTGATGTTAGTCCTGATTGGTAGCGACCCCTGATGTGTCTCTGATATAGGGTGTGTGTGTGTGTGTGTGTGTGTGTGTGTGTGAGGATCAGTTTGAATGTCTGCCTGTATATAAGGTTTATCTCAGCGGTGATTTTGACCTTTTATCTCTAAAACAAATCCTTTGCTGCTCATGTCTCTCTGGTGTGTCAGCGCATACCCAGCTGGCTAATTAAATTGATTTGCTAAAGTAGGAGCAAAGAAATAAATAGTGGCTTGCGTCACAAAAGAGAGCATTTACCATTAAGACCAATAACAAGGTACATCATCAAAAATCTAAATCAAATCAACACCAGGTGACCTCTTTGGGGCGTTCAAACCCTAAAACTGACTACTACCTTCTTTTGATTAAGACGTGAAGACATAACTGTAATGTATTTCAATTAAATACAATAAAATTTGATTTGACAGTGCTAGAAAAGAATAGTGCAGACTACAAGAGTACGCTTCATCTCTGCAGAATTGATTTGTAATAAATAACTGATGATGTAGAGGTGAGGAGGATACGGCTGATCCTGATATTGGCTTGGACACACACAGCCCCATGTTAATGAGAAATTGATTTCTGCATCACTAAATAATGTTAATATTCATTAGCTGTCAGCATAAAAATACATAATGGAGGGTGGAGAGCAAAAGTGAGCCGGAGAAAGAGTTAAGGAAGTAAAACAGATGCTGAAGCTCACCTCGGTGTTTCAGTTATACCTCCAGATAACAAAATGTACAAGCAGGAAATACAAAATAAACGTGTACTTCAGAAAATTCATTTGAATAACTATTGCAGTTTGAGCTACATTGTGACGAGTGCTCAGAATACAGGTGATGCGTTTTGATTTGTCATGCAGTTTAGTAAATCTGATTGAAATATGCTATTGAGGGCTTTTTATATGTTTCTTTAACTAAAGAGTAATGTTTTAACGGTCACGTCTTATACTGTATTTCAACAATATCTTATAAGTCTCTGATAAATGTCTCTGAATTTGAAGATTCTTCTCAACATCACCACAAACTATATCCTCCTTTATTGAATCAACATTGATCTGAAAAAGTACTACTACTACTTCAGAACAGGTTCCAGGTTTTATTTATTGCTGGATAATTTAGTTTGAGAACATTTAGGAAATTAAGTGATGTTTAAAATCTACTACGGTATGCAACCCTTAGTATCTCTCAGTTTGTGCTGCACATTAAACAGCTTGACCACTTTTACTTCTAAAACCTTCCACCCGAGGTTTTTGTTTCTTCATATGATGACTTTGGCCAGGTGGGAGCAACCATGGGCAAATAAAGCTCCCTGAAGTTTAGTTAGTCTACCGATATTAGTTTGAGTGAGCTGGAGTGAGCAGGAAAAGGCAAACGTTTAGACATTGTACAGATATGGATAATTATAAAAAATGTATGCCAGACATTTTCAAGGCCTGAATGATGAATAGACTGAAATGTTATAGTGCTTTCACTGCAACCTATCAAAGTGCTTTTCAGCATTTACTCATTGAAACAGAGACAGAAGCTGTCACATGATTTGAATTTTGAAAAAGAATGTTTCAAAATGATGTTGGAATATTAGTTTCGCTTTGACCGATGCCAAATGTCTGAGCAAGACTGAGAAGACACAAAACTGTAATTTATACACCTGAACTGTACCTCTAGTCACTATTGATGAACACTCTGAAGAGCAACAGGCTGCTTTTTAATCACCTGCCTGCTGAGCTGAGCAGCGTTTAGAACTCAGGATAAAAAATGCCAAGACCCTCCCCACTGGCTGGTTGGAATTTAGCAGATTTGACAAACCAGGTCACGGTCACCTGCATGGAGAAGGACTGGAACAAATAGCAGAGAGCTAGCAGGGACCTGTGAAGGGCAGGAGGATCTCACATGTTCGCATAAGGTTTATGACGTTTTAAAGACCCTTTAAATCTCCAATTTGTTTAAATAAATCACCCCCAAAACAGGTTGCTAAAGGCAAAATGTTATCATGAACACAGCCATTTTGTTTTTGATCATTAAAAAGAATATTATACTGCTAACTGTAATTCAATTGGAGTGGCAATAGCTCAGTCTGTAGGGATTTGGCTTTTGATGTGCGTTTCTGTAAATGTGTGTCTTGTTTTCAGTTAATATTAATATGCGTGTTGGTTTGTGAAGAACTCAGACAGCAGGTGTCAGACTTGATGGTAAACATCAGCGATCACATAGAGGCAGACCAGCTGCACACATTTGACAGGTTGGTGTTTTAATTGTACCTCTCTTTTCATATTGATTCACTGTCCACTGAAAATAACATATACAATTCTTTTTTTGGAGGATTACTTGTAATGTAATCCATTAAATGACTTGTTACCTGTTATAAAATGTAATCAGTAAAGTTGTCTAACTATCATAATATTACAGTAATGTAACTTGATGAATATCCATTACTTTTGGAAGACCCAATATCAAATGCAATGCAAATAAATACAAACGAAAGGAAATATCAATAAGATGTTTTTTACTTTAGTATACTATGTAAGACAACGGAACAATGTGACCTTAGAAAAGAAAAAGAAACCAAGATATTCAGGATCAAAGATGTTTCCTCTGCTCAGAGATTTTTTTGAAAGGAAAACCTACCTTTCATTAAGAATATTCAGGCAGTAGCCTATACACCAATAATGAAACACATGAGCACATACTACAGTTTAGAAAAGCTGTTTTATAAATACAGTTAAGCTCATCCACTATTTTATACTTTTTTACAATTATTTTACATACTCAAATAAAAAAAAAGAACAAATGAAACAAAGAAAGAGAAAACCATAAAGCTGATTCAGGCAGTAGGCATATAGATTCACACTTAAAATATTAGCCTACAGAACAGTTCAGTACTCCTTTTACAACAAACACTTTATGCTCTTAGTATTGCATATGGTTTAAGAGCACCAACAGCACGTGCTAATATATTGATCTTTATTTTAAAACATATTGAAACATTGTAATCCTGCAATGTTCACTATATTTCTTTAGAAAAGTAACAGTTATATTATTACATCTCTTTTATGCAACTGTAAGGGTGGGGATCACAGTTACCTTTTTTTGTATCATGATTACGTGTTGGCAAAGTGTGTTTGTATTTTCATAATTGTCTGCAAATCTATAAAGTTGCATCCTTAATTGTCCAAATAACATGGCAGGAAAAGCACAGTCTGAGTCAGTGTGTGTGTGTGTGTGTGTGTGTGTGTGTGTGTGTGTGTGTGTGTGTGTGTGTGTGTGTGTGTGTGTGTGTGTGTGTGTGTGTGTGTGTGTGTGTGTGTGTGGGAGAGAGGAATCCCATTAGAGACATAGACCTCGAAATAGAACTCGTATGACAGTAAAATGAGTGGACTGAGAGGGATCTCATAACAACAGAGAGGAAAGAGACACGCAGAGAGAGTGCAAAGAGAGGGAGGGTGTGTGGGAATCCTATACTTGCGGAGGAAGCTGGCGTTAGGACCAGGGGAAAAGCAGACAACTAAAAAGGCCCTCATTCTGACAAGCTCCCGGAAATCAGGAAAGGCTGTAACAGGAAATTGGGTGCTTGGGAATTTAAATAAAAGCCTATAATTTGTGATTTAAAAAAAGAGCAGCAATATCGCATGGATTTCTAATTAAATGTGAAAGAGGCAAAATAAATCATGTAAAAATATAATAGTTAATGCTCTGTACAAAAATGCTGCAGTTACAGATTACCTCAATATTTTAGATTTTAGTTTTTTCAAAATGTACTTTTATAGAAAACTCCAATATTGTCGAGTCTTTTGTAGGCACTTTGTTTTTTGTGAAACATATAAAAATGCAAGTACACATTTTATTTTTATTTAATAACTTCTTTAATTATTAGTTGTTTTTTAATTTTGGTTATTAAGTTGTTTTAATTAGGATATTGAATAATCACTTGTCCAAGTTTTAAACCATGGAAACCATAAAATGTATTTAATACATATTTTGCCTCATAAACTCCAATTTTTTTCTTGAAATTGTCCAAATTGTAGCCTACCCCTTTAATTCATTACATCTTATCTGTTAATTTTGGGTCATCAGTAATAAATACCCTCATTTGTCCAATTTTAGAAACATTAACACATATTTCCCCTCACCATATTCATTAGTTTTCGTGAAACGGTCACAAAATTCATTACAATTCTGCTGTTATTTCCTATTATTTTGAAACTCAAAACCGGAAGCTCTGCTCGTGTTAACGCACACGTCTTTACTCGGGTGGCTGGCACCCGGCGTGGTGCGCACTGCTCTCCATTCCTCTCCAACTCAACGTCAGTCTGTCAGAGACCGTCTGAGCGTGCGCACACACACCGAAGCCCTGTCACACACTCTCTGGGACACACGCGCGCACCGACGCACACACACAGACTCGCACTGTCGGACCCGGGAGGACAGTAGAGGAAAGGAGAGCTCCAACTTCCCGCTTTGCTTCTACTTGTGTCTTTCTGTCTCTTCTGATCCACCAATGCGAGGATATTATTTCTGTTCTCACTCTTATGTTCCCAGCTGTCCCGAACTAAGGAAACCCGGTTTAAGGACCAGACGGGAGTATGTAAAATAACCCGCGCGACTGAGCCAAACAAGAAGAAAAAGAAGAAATGGATAAACGGAGTTATTCTCTCGTTTTGCCTGCAGCTTTCCTCTACTTTGGACTTTTGGGATTTACTGCGGGACAATTCTTTCCAGGTAAAGACATTTGTTTATTTCATTTGTGGATTTTTAAATCAGATCTTATGGTGCGCTTTGATGATTTATGTTCGAGTCGGAATCGGTGCATGAATGCCAGGGTGCTGAGGTGTCAAGTGTGGGAATATAAAGTTGGCATGCAAGTTTATTTTGTGCGTTTCTGCGTGAGCATCGTGCAACTGCGTAGACTATTTTTTAAAATTATTTTTGATGGTATAACACGTCAGTTTTTAGCACATTTTCTGACATGGAATATGATCTCTATCTGCTTGTGTGCGCATAAAATCCAATACACCAGTTGTTGATGGGAATACCAAAGTCATTTATGGCGAGTGTTGCTGGTAGTTTGACTTCTGGTGACAGTTTACACAATTAAAGCTCAGCCTGGGTCAAATCTGACATGTGCACTGGGGTGAAGTTTTGGACACTTGACGAGGTGTTTTGCTCCATGAAGCGTCCGGTGAGCGTGGACTGTTTGCTGTTGAGGGTTAATAAGTGACCTGGATGGTTTAAATGTAGATTACATTTTGCTGTGAACTTACTGTGTTTAGAAGTGGATCGGTGCGTTTTGGCTCCATGACCATAAAGCTGCAAACGGTGTCTTAAAACGAGTCCCTGGTTTTATCCATGTTCCGATCAAAGTAGGCTATTATTTTGTTTCGTGCTACAGTGCACATGCACAAGGATAACTGTACCGTATAAGTCCTACAAGTGTGTTCCCCTTAATCTATTGGCATTTAATCCAACTTTTAAACTGATCTGAGATATAATTCACATTCCGCATTTCAAAACAGCAATTACGCACAGTGCTGAATGATATTTCAGAGCCGCTCTGTTATTTCCCGGAGTTGAAGCTTCACACATTCTGCAGCAACAACGCTGCTCCGCATGCAGTCAGGAGCCAGCGGTCTTCTGGCACTTGTTACGCGCCGGAGATGTTTGGGCAGGTAGCATGTTTCGCAGAGTTCTCGCAGGCTCGGATCAAATCAGTGATGGATATGATAGTCAATAATCTAACTGAAGCATTAAAGGCTGGATGAAAAGTGCCACGCGCCGCGGTGCAGCTGCGCTCAGTTCAAGTTTTCTCCAACATATCCTCCCCTTGACAAAAACACACATTCAGGATGTGATTAAATCGCTTATTTAGAAGTTTGAACTTATAATGACTGTAAAATAAATAGTGTAAAGCCAGAATGAAGGTGCTTGTTGTGTATTGTAATCTGACATTCGCATGATCCGACAATAAAAACAGTCTTTTTTAAAGAGCATGTTACACTGTATGAGTGTGTCCTGCGCTGTAGCTCCGTAAAGCACCACATTTCCGTCAGTTCATTCTCTTTACATCAGTGATGTTTCCCCTTGCAGCAGAAGGCTGTGTCCGCGCACTCTCGGCACCTTCTGCTTGGTATTCATGACTTGTAAGGCTGCAAAACGAGGCTACTTTGAAGGGAAGACTGGCTCCAAACACTAACTCCTGACTCTCTGTCTCTCTCTGTCTCCGGCTCCCGGCTGCAGCGCAGCGCAGCAGTCCTTCTCTCCGTGCGTAACGGTTCAGCGGAGGAAACAGCTTCACATAGCGCGTAATGCTGAAATAACAAGTGTTCATTTGGCCAAATATGTGCGTGCAGATCGAAATGAAGCATTAAAGCAAATTATTTGTGTGTTCTATCATGCATATTTATACAAATAGAAGTGTAGGAGATACAACTCTGTTTAAAACCATCAAGACTGGAAATAAAGGCACTTTTCTTTTTTCAGTTGCATGCTCATTATTGCATTGCTCCTTTATTTGTTGAGGATGCAATGCATGAGGTTATGGTCAGTTAAAGTAGAAATAACAATTATTGTCACTTTAGTATTTTACAATTAATTCTTGGGGTGTTGCTGTCATGTGTGCAGCAAGGTTTAGACAATCACAGTATCAGTATTTGCACTTTTATTATATTGGGAGTGTTTTGTTGTGAGTTTTTGTGCAGAAAGCGTGTGTCTGTATGAGAGAAACTGAGAAAACAGCAGACGGATGTTTCCTTGTTCGCTCCTGCGCCGTTAGGGGGCGATATTGTCACACCAGATTTATACACGGACAGAGCGGACCGAGTGATTTAAAAAAAAAATCTTTCTGCTTATTCCAATCCCAGCTGCTGGGTTTTGTTTTTAGAAAATGAATGTGAAGCAGTTAAATGATAATAGACTGAAAGCCCGTGATGAAGGAGATGCTCTCACCCTGCCTGTCTGCCAGTCTGATGGACATAGACGTTGTAATGTCCCTCTCAAACATCCTCACTGTGTGTGCTTTTCTGCCAAACAGCTCAATTGTCAGAACCTGTTGCTCCATCTGAAGTAAAGCTGTATCTGTGTGGCCAGATACCAGCCGTGGTGGATAGTTTTTTTACTTTTAAAATTAATTTCTGTCCCATCTTCCACCAACACCGTGTATTTACTTTAACCGTGAAATTGAGTTGGATGAGAATATTGCTTGTGTACATTCATAATTGTCGTTTACACTGGGAATGCTCCAGATATGTCCACATCACTTCTTGAAATGTTTGATTTGGTCCCAATTATTTTTTTTGACGTATCATTTCTTTAAAAAACTGATTTTAAAATCCTTACACAGAGAAAGTTTACCCTACTACATAAACTAACAGAAAGCACCCTGATTACTGATTTATAAAATGATTTAAAAAATCATTAATTTATTTATTTGATAGGAAAACCTGCCTTTCATTAGGAATATTGAGTCTTGACACCAACAATGAAACACATGAGCACATACAATATAAAAGCAGAAATGAAATTTGAGCTGACAGAAAATATTCCGTTGTAGTTTAATACACACAGTTAGGCTCACACACAATGTTTTATGAAAATATACTATATATAATGAATAAAAAATAACAAATAAACCAAAGAAACTGAAGGCAGTAGGCATATAGCTTCACACTCAAAGTATTAGCCCACAGAACAGAACAGTTTACAGAGAAGAAATCAAATCTGATCCTGCTAATAATCCCCAATTGTATGGTCCTGTAAGTAAATCGGTTACCTTTTCTTTGTATCCTGATTACATTATGTAATCTGTCACTCCCCAAGCCTTTATATGAAGAACAGCCTGCCAACAGTATCTGTTTTTCCTTTTGGGTTGGCAGATTTATTTTTTAATTTTTCCCTTAAAAAAAGCTTAATTCTTTAAGTTCAGAAAAGCAAAGGCATGTGTTACCCAAGGCTGTCTTTTTCATCTTGCGCGCGCGCGTGTGTGTGTGTGTGGGTGTGGGTGTGTGGATGTTGGGTGCAGCTATGCTACTGATAGCCTTCGAGCTTCAGCAAACGGTAATTGTTGAACATCCGGTTGGATCTTGAGGTGACGACTATGGCACTGAGGTGTGTGTGTGCTTTCAGGGAAACCAATTTACAATTTATATTCCACTTAATCAGATTTATTTGGCTGTGAAGACAGGTGGGAGAAAGAGTACAAAAAGGAGAAAGGAAGATAGTGACCATGTTTGACTTTCTCTCTGTCTCTCCTTGACACGTTCGCCCAGTGCGATGACATGTTGGAGGGACGCGGAGAAGTCTTTGGCTTTGATCGAATCAACAGCCTTCAATTCCCCAATTATGGAGCCCTTTATGTGATTAGTGTGGGGTTTGTGTGCCACGCTTCATATGACACAAAGGGAGAGGGTGTCATACCAGCAGAGGAGAGTGGAAGGTTGGGTAAGTAGAGGTGAAGTGAGGAATACACACTTTTTTTAGCAAAGAAAAGAGGAAAACAGGCAATGAGGAAAGAAAGGAAAACAGGAATGTAAAGTAATATACGAATCAAGCTGAGCTACAGGGGAAAAGGGAAAGAAAGCCAGAGTTAGGTAACAAATATAGGACTTGAGAGAAGAAAAAAGACGAGGAGAATGGAGAATATGTGCAAGGACATGTGAAGGGGGATAGGGAGAGATCTAGCAAAGGAGATGAGGACAGAATGGAAAGAGCATAAGTGAAGCAAAAGTAGCACGAGTAAAGAAAAGATAAAATGAATTCAGAGTAGAGGGAAACAAAGAAAATAAATGGTTCCATAAACAAGGAGAAAGGAAATCTAGGCAAGAGAAGAAAGCCAGGAATGGAGAAAATAAGTTCACAAAATAAAGGCCTTGAGAAGAGAGAGATGGAAGACAAGGATAACAGAAAGCCTTAGAAAGGAAGGAGAAACGCTAAGAGGAGATACAAGGAGAAAAGATGACGGAGAAAAAAGGAGTTGAGATTGAAGGCGAGGAGGTGGTGAAATGACGTGACTGTGGTAAAGGAGATAGTCCCGTCATTGTTGCCTCTTCATCACGCCGGTCAGCCGAGCCGAGGAGGGAAGGAGAAAATCAGAAAAGCGAAAGTGAGAGCAAAGGACAAGATGTTGGAGGAAATGACAAAGACGACGGATGACGGGAGGTCATGAAGAGAAAAAAAATGGACACTAAGTTGATTATGTCTCGCTGTTATCGACTGTCTGAGTGGCTATAATTGTTTCCTCTGCTCTGTGTGTGTGTGTGTGTGTGTGTGTGTGTGTGTGTCAGTGTGTGTGTGTGTGTGTGTGTGTGTGTTTGGTTGGAGTGAGGGAGAGCTTTATGACAGGATGTCTGTCACCTCATGCCCCGCTCTGTTTAGTATGCTGTCCATCGTCCCTCAGTGTGTGTGCGCCTGTGTGTGTGTCGGCCTAATCCAGGGCACTTATTCTATTGGCCTGACTAACTGACAGCCTAATAGCAGGGCATGCTTAGTGCTCGGGGCGTTGTGTGTGTATGTGTGTGTGTGTGTCCTGCATTGAATGAATGCTAAAGTGCGTACCAGCGCTGGAAGAAAGGGAGGGACCACTTTCCGCAGTCAATGATGTGCATTTAGAGAAAAAAAAGAGTGTGTTTGCGCAAGAGTGTATGAGGGGCAGTGTTAGTGCCTGCTTCTCCAGAAAGAGGCACACATTAATGTACTCAGATGCTATTCACTGACTGCTCCTGCATGTAGTTGGCAAGCTACCTTTTGGCGAGCTAGACAGGATCAAATTAACGGCCAGAACATGCTAGCACCATCCAGCCAAAATAGCCCTCCACGCTAATTTGGTTGCCTCTTAGCAGGCAAGTGGTGAAAAGGGGCCAGCGATCAGAAGTGCTAATCATGTGGTCAAACAGCTTTCCAATCCCCCACTTTCAAACCAGTCCATATTGGACGGATGGAGTTATTGTGTCTGAATGGTAACCTTCGATTTGCAAAAAACTTGCAACATGGTTTTAGCGACCTGGAATAGCTAAGATAAGAAGCAGTGGTGTTAAGTACATTTGCTCAAGTACTGTACTCAGGTACACTTAATTACTTTAGTAAAGTATTTCTGCTTCACAGTCAGAGGTAAATATGGTACTTTTACTCCACAACATTTATGTACTTTACATATATATATATATATTGTATATTAATGATAAACAATACGACCAACACTTAAATAAGACTTTAGTTACACCTGGATTAAATTCACATGCTACCCAGCAGTAAATAAAGTAATTAGTTCCACCTCGACCAGCTTGATAACACCTCTGTATTTTTATTTTTACTTAAGTACACGCTCTGAGTGCTTGTTCCACCACTGATGGTAAGGATAGGTGGTTGGGAGACCAATAATGCAAGAGATTCTGAAAAGTTTTCGGAAATCGGGTTACTTCTAGACACAACTGACGGAGTCTGGCGATCTCCGAAACTTCCTAAAACTGAAAACCAAACAGACTCAATTCATGAAACAGTGGACAGGAGTGTGGATGAGAGAAAGTAAACGGGGGTTAGGCATAATTTCCATTTTTCTGAGCTTTTGTTTACCACCAAGTGCATCAGAAATGGAAATGTGGTTTATAATGTGCATCATTTTCCATTTTTTAACAATCAGCCCATCTTGTCACTGTCTGTGAAGGCTTGCTACTCACCATACCTTTGATTAAAGCTGTTGGAACAGCTATATTACCTTTTAGACTTGGTCAGACTTGGTCGAATTTACCCAGTCCTAAGATAAATATTACTTAATAACAACATGTGTATCTGGCTAGAAACATTTGTTTAATGTTGTTCCCCTGTTTCCCCTTATGCATGTTCTAGTGTTAGGGAAAGCGCTATATAAATCTCATGTATTGTTATTATTATTATTGTGTTTCCTGACACCCTAATTTGCTTTACCCCTGCAAGTTGAATGAATTAAACTTGTTTTGGTCGATATGACAGTTTATCTAAACGTAAAGAGTATAATGTGAATGGGCTCTCAACCCATGTCAGGTAAGTGTATTCAAAATAGATATCAAATTCATTGCTTGATAAGTGCAGAAGACAATGGTGTTTGCTTGAGAAAGAAAGAAAAGATTAAACAAGTTTACAGTTGTAACTCAAACACAACAAACTACATTCCTCCCTTTGTATACTTTAGAATGATTGGAATGCTATTTATCTGGAAGCTATTGGTCAGTTATCAAAGTTATTGCCTGAAAGCAACAAAGTTATTTCCCTACAGGAGGAAAACAACACACAGTGATGGAATATAATGTCGGCGTAACAATATCTGCTGCGGGGATATATGACAGTTAAACACAGAGACTTTGAGCAGCCAACAGTAACGCAGCTTGAAACGTTAATCAAAAGGCAAAAAAAAAAGATGTCTAGTGGCCCTGAGGGCACATTGTCTTGGTGCATTGGAGCCAGCAGCTTACACACAACCCAGTGCAAACAAATGTACATCTGTGGCCATTAAGGAAGCCTAAGCGTTAATCCATTACAGATCATTTCTCGTTAAATGATCTAAGGGTATTTGGTGAATACTTTATTTTATATGTTATTCATCAACAAAATAAATTACATCTGATAAACTGTAGCAAATAAAAAAACACGGCTTTCATTTTTTTAATTAAAGTGTTGGTTCAGATTTCCTTTTCTCAGTAGAGACAAACAAAACAGTCGACTTCGATCATCTCTATTAGAGACTAACTTTGATGAACAGTACATTAATATCAGTGGTTAATATTTCATATCATAGCTGCAGAAACTTTCACTAACATTTTTGCCAGGCATCTGTTTGGCACAGCCTTAATAAAAGATATGCCTGGTGGACACTGATGCCTTCATTATAACAGGGTAAACCATTAATTACAGTTAATTTGTTCATTACATAAATTATACACGGAGAACGTTAAAGCAGCCCGTAAATTATACAGCAGTCACAATGCATCAGCCTTGGAAGGGCATAATGGCATTCCAGAAAGATTTCAGCAGTTGAATGCTAGCAGGCATAAATGAAGTGGAAAATGTTTCTGTTTTTATCTTGTGTTCAGTTCAGCCTCGAGGCAAGAGGGTGCAGATGTTCATCTCACATGTTTTAATACACTTACATCATATGGAATCGCTTAAACATGAACACGTTTGGCTCGCTTTCTCTGAGAAGTTGCAAGTAAGAGGTTTTGATGGTTGAAAATGTGTTTTTTCAAAAAGGTTGAATTGAAATGTTAATAATAACGGAACGTGTAACATGAATTTAATCAGGAGGTGTGAGCATATGAGGTCGGTCTCACAATCTGTCAAAATGAAGTTGTCACAGAAGAAATGCTTTTAAGTCGGTTTCCAACTACCTGAAAGGTTCTTCCTAGAATCTTCCTTTTTGAACATTAAAGCATGTAAACATGTCACAGAAAAGCACAAAATACAAATATGAACCTGAAAATGAGCACACAACCCTAACCCTAACCCTTTAACAAATATCCATGTTGAATCCTGCCTTGCAGAACCACACATCTAAGCCTTTTTGATCTGACACTTTAATATTGCAAAATAACAAATGTTTTCCCATTGCATCTTTCTTCTCTACCTGTGAAGTTTAATTTGGGGACCGAACTGACTTGGTTTGGGTTAATTTTCCTGGATTGTGCTCAAATGACTGAGTTACTGCACCTTCATTGTCATGGTTATAATAATGTGGCTGTTGACCCATTCATCCCCCCGTCCTCCTATCTTTGTTGATTTGTTGGCCCTATAACAAAATCAAACTTCTGACTTAAACAGGAAATAGTCACTAAAACTTGTGTCCTTTTTGGGCATTTGTTAAATGACTAAAGCACTTATCTTCTTGGTAGGTCTTTTCTCACCACCACCTGAGAATAGAGAGGACGGGTCATCCTGAAAATGTCTGCTTATTTTAAGAAAATTCTGTGGGAAAAGGTAGCTATAAATAAGACGACTGCATGTGAATACAAGTTTAAGGTTCAGTGTCAGCTAATCGGGAATGTTAAGGTAGGCCGGTAATATGGAGTCAATAATCCTTCCAGGAGTCCTTTTTAAGAAGTCCAATTTCAGTAATTTGGCAAGGCGCTGCTGAATAAGAGGGCACATGCTCAGTCAAGCTTCTCTGGTTGGATAAAGGTTAAATAACATTCTCAAATTGCAACGCAAACTCTGAGACCAATCTAGTGGTGATTGAGCTGATTAGCATGTCGGAGGTGTAAAACATACACGGCATGGCACATTAAAAACTTCCCTTCCTCTAATTACAGTAACTGCTGATTAATGCAAGAGGTCGTAACAAAGCTTTACAAGGTTTGGAAGTAATTAATTCATATTTAATAGAAGATGTTAGGCGAGTAAGACTGAGAGGCTGCTAAGTCGTCTGAATCAACAAGCTTGGAAGGAAGAGAAAGGGGGAGGAAGACGAGTGGTTGGGCAGGGGGTGATTGAGAGGATGGATGGATGGTAGATAGAAAAATACAGAAGGAAATGAGACAAATAAGTGTGGGTAGATAGGGGAAGGCAATAAACAGATTTATAGAGTTAAGCTGAAAGAGAAGGGAATGAGAAGATATTAGATGATATCTGAGCATCATTCACTTTATTCTCACTGTGGGTAAATTTGATTTATGTCAGACTGTGTGGGAAGTCTTACCCAGGAGAATCACAGACGTAGGCACTCTCGAGTCGTCTAAAACTCAACCATTTCAAATGAATCTCTAACAGAACATTGTAATCCATTTAAGTGTAATTGGAGTTTATTACAATTTAGATCTTTGTCTATTTCAGTACTCTTAACTGCGTAGCGGAAATGAAAGGACATTACCATTAAAAGTCCTATAGAGCAAGAAAGACATTCAGTCAGATTAGAGAACTTAATGCATTGAGTGAGCCCCTGCATCCTTCAAGAACCCATAGAGTGGCTGAGAAACGAGTCCTACAGTTCAACCAGGAAATAAGTTAGCATTTGACCACTTCCAGTACCCACGTATCAAAGCCAATGTTTTTTTTAATGTGTTTGTAAGATGCCCGAAATAAGGTCTGTGAGCCAAAGAGAAGCTAAAAGGTTTTAATACATTTCTTTTCACCACATAAAATACACCAGTAAATGCCCCACTTGAGAATATCCAAAGATTATATGTGTTATAAGAACTACGGTTGCTAATAAGTGACTAAATGAGACTCCTAAATGTCATTATGCCCAACATAGCGCCCCGCTTTAGCTTAGCGGTGTTCATGTGCTAACGTTTTAGCACTACTTCTGGCGGTTACATTTACGCTTCAACAATCATTAAAGTGGTGTTAATATGTGGAGATTATAAACAAACGTTTGTTTGTGGAAAATTTAATTTTCTGATATTTCCTAAAATCCAATAGAAAAATCGCATTGGCTTTTTATCGACGGAGCCCTTTGCTATATTAACTTTCATGCAGGCTTACAAAAACACTTAATAACTGCACCGCTCTATAAAAGCAAGTCAACAAAATGTCTACCTGTCCATCAAAATATTTTGTAGATCGGCACCAAATTTGGTATCAATATTCAAAGTTACCAAGCAACAATCCAAAAGCACTTTTCCTCTACCTCTACCATGAGTGGACATTGGTTTTGATTGATTTGTTCACTATACTAAATAGCTGAAAAAAGTTTCAGCTGTAATTTGTGTTTAGGGCCGATTAGGGAATGTTAGCTTGCTAGCACAACTAAGATTGTAAACATTATACCTGCTAATAAGCATAAGCTATATGAATCTTGTTTTAATATTTTTGACTTTTTTGTTAGAATGTGAAGTTACAACTCACTTGAACAAATAGATTAAGTGAATGGGACAGGGGCATATGAGTTGGAGAAGAAAGGGAAGTATTGAAAATAGTTAACAATGACAGGGAAGAGAAACAGAAAACAAAATGTGATGTTCTGTACTGATGGTAAAGAGAGAAGCTGAGGAAAGAGTTAAAGAGTGAAACATGTCTTTGGCTGAGTTCTGAAGAAAGGGAGACAGAATAAAAGCAATTAAAAGGGAATATAAAGTTGTGAGGGAAGGAATTAATTATGAAAGTGAGGTTTGTATGGAACCAAAACGAAGAGAGCTCAGAAGACAGAGAAGACGAAGAGCAAACATCATAATATTTGCCTGGCAGTAGAATCTTGCATCTGAGTTTTTTTACACTCATACACACAGAGAAAAAATATGTGGAAGCAAACATGCACACGCATGTGCACAAAGAAAGGAAACCCACATCCTCCCTTGATGGAGCCAGATCTCCTTCTAGTTGTTTATTGACTTGACTCTCATCTGTATACACACACACACACACACACACACACACACACACACACACACACACACACACACACACACACACACACACACACACACACACACACACACACACACACACACACACACACACACACACACACAAACACACACACACAAACAGAAATGCACTCACTTCGCAAAAACACTGCCAAGTGTACACAACCGTAATCCCGCTTCTGATTGCCTTTGCTTTAAAGTTCGCCCTTTTTAAAATCTGTCTTTATCCCTTGTTGACGTGTGTGATTTTTAAAAACACTTTATCCTTCAGGCGGCCTTCTGATCGCTAATTCACAAAGCTTATTCCGATTAATCTGTCGTAACATCCACCCACCAATTCATGTAACCATTCCCCCTCACTTCAGCAAGTTATCCTCTCCATCTGCCTGTCAATCCAAACACATGTGATTTCATTATTTCATCAATCATGCATCCATCTGTCAGTCACTCAAATTGACTGTTTAACAGTGCATGAGCTGAGATGGAAAACACCTCTTGTGTATGTTCTCCTTTGCTTTTAGTGTGAGTGTACACTGTGTGAAAGCGGTGATTGAATACTGATTAACAGATAATTGCCTCTGTCATTGCCAGCAACAGGAAACGCTCCCTGGTTATGTGTCAGCAGGGTGGAACAAGTTTTCAGATCCTTTACTTGAGTAAACATACTACCACCATACTGTAAAGATACTGTACTGCCTTGGGAATGTATCGTATTTAAGTGCGATAAGGAACATGCAAAGTATTTGGAGTAAAAGTATTAATTAAAGAAAAAACAAAAAAGAAATATTTGAATATTTCAAATATTTAAAGTAAAAGCAGCAAATCTTCATATTGCAGAAGCAGGAAATGTGAACAAAAAAATTGCTGCCAAATAATTTTCTGTGAACCCACTCACGGTTAAAGTTACTTAAATGTAATGTTGGATGGTTAATTCTATACCAAATAATCATATTTTGAAAGTGTTTCCTAAGTACTGTATTGTGTGTCAACATCTGAATTTATAAAGGTACTGGTAAATACATCTGTAAAATAAATACAGCCCCGGAAAAAGCTTTCTTAATTTTAATTTTTTTATCTCTGTATGGCAGCCATTCCAACACAGAGAAAGGTTGTCATTAGTCTATAGAATACAATAAAAAATGATATAATAATAATTTAACTCAAAGACATACTTATAAATAATAAAACAAGAGAAAATGATAATGCTGAAGTGGTCTCTTAATTTTTTCCGGGGCTTTATAGTGGGATAAAAAGTACAGTATTTACTTTCTCAATGTATGAGAGTAGAAGTATGATGTAGTTTAAAATGAAAAATATTAAGTACAAGGACCTGAAATGTGTACTTAACAGTACTTTGGTGAATGTACTTAGTTACTTTCCACCAGTGAGTGACAGACAGGTGGACGGACAGATAGACAGAAACACATTTCCAGGCTGGAGAGCATGGCAGCGGCTGCTTCACCTGTCACTCACAGAAAGAGTAGAGATAGGAGGAGAGGTGGAAGGAGATACATAACTGGGGTAGATTGAGAGGAAAAGAGGGAGGGAGCAGTGAAGCAATGAAGACGAGAAGTGTGTGGTGGGGGGGTGGGATGAAGAGAGCAGGGGGGTGAGAGCGATTGGCCGTGGATGATAAAGGTCAGAAATGACAAATGATGGGAGAATGAGTGGGCGAAGGTGAGGAGGAGGAATAAAGATTGTTGATTGTTGAGGAGGAGGTGTAGGAGAAGTGTAAGAGGGAGGACTGGAGACAGAGAGAGGAAAAGGCTTTTTCGTTTATGCCCTGGTGATTTTACATGTCATCCTCATGTTGAATAAGTGCCTGAGTGACCTTTTCTAGCAGAATAGCGATTTGGGTTTCTGGAACATCGCAGCATTACTGTCACATGACCTCAAGAACAGAAAGAGAGGCATGTCTTCTTCTGTTGTAAATGTGTAATCAACAGTAATTGTGTTAACTTATGCACAATGACATTCAGTTTAATAAGACATACCATTTTGTGAATGAGCTATTTTATATATTGTTTAAGAGATTCCTCGTGCCAAATAAAGCTTATATTTTTTTACTTTTGCTATGTGGAATATGGAGTAAAAGATCCTTACTGAAAACTAAAGAACAAAAAACACACAAAACAAGCAAAAGTAAAGATGGAGACTTTTTAATATCCACCTAATGTTTTCACGTGCAGCATGTCAGAAAATACGACAATATGAGATTCGGTTTTGTGTTACGGTTCTGTAATGTTTGACACAATATTATATCTAAAAAGCGAGCAAATTGATGGGAACGTTTATTAGGGGATCCATAATGGGCAAAATGTTCCTTAATTATGGCCTAAACTTATTTTTAAATTACAGATTTTATGGTCGATTGTTTATGCAGATAATTCTTCATCGCTGTTTTTATTCTCCCAATCAAAGGCATGTTTGAACAGAGCCAGTACTTTTCCTTTGATAGAGACTTGTGTCAGAAAGCCTGAAAGCCATTACTTGTGCAGCTATGTCAATCCTATATGTCTGAATAAAGGCTTGGAAAGCAGCTGAGAGATCAGTGCAGACAGAGCCATGAACTATATTCAGTCTGTGTCTCTGTCGTTTGTTCTCTGTAAAGCATTTCATGAGGAGCCTATTTGTTGCTAAACACGCTATAAATAAATTCACAACAACTTTGACATAGCGGAAAGCTAAAGAGCAAAAGGCCTTTCGACTGTAAATAACACTGAGCCTGTCAGGCATATTTTTAGATGAAAGATGTGCACCAGTCAAGTCTTTCCACCGGAAGGGAGAACAGCCAGAGGTACTATACATTCACAGTGGGAGTATTTTGTGCTCAAATAGAATTAATGCATTACTGTTGTGTTGTTGTGTTGCATTCAGTTGGAAAATAACATAGAGGGCAATTGAATGTGTTCTGCAAGCAGTGTCTCGTTATGTAGGCAACAGAGATGGTTTTAAAGGTACTAAGCTCAAAAAGCAGTGATCATTGCATTGACATTACTTATTAATATGAAATACAAGTCAGCCTCATGTTTGTTATAGCCGACTGAATTAGTGCGAATGTGAATTTTTAAGGGAATTCCATCAATGCAATTCAGACAAAATGTCCAGCTTAAAGAGGACATTCGATGTGTGGAATAGAGGCACTTGTGTTACATAGTGATGTCCCTATGTAACAGAAGTAAACAAAGGAGTCCAATGGATTTTAGCCTTTGCAGACCAAAAAGCAGTATACTCTAGGGCCCCTTTAAAAACAAATAGTTATGCAGGTGACAAAAGGGTCGATTTTCTATACAAAATCATTTTTGCACCCCTCTCGACACCTTTGAGAGAGAATTGGCTTCAGTGTCGTAGATAACAGTGGAACAGATGCTGGATGAGACTTTGTTGATGGCTACCCCAGAGTTTCTGAATCATGACTTTTTATGAACGTACTTTAAGTCCTCCACTGTTGTATCCGGTGGGATAATGGTCCATTAAAACACTCTAAACATGCAAGGACCCACATGAAACAGGTGCACCAACAATTTCAGCTGCATAAGTGCAGTTTGAAATGGTCTTATCATTATAAAGACCAGATTTAGGTCCCAATTAACTGCAGTCAGCCGTCAACAGATTGGTGCTTGGGGTTGTAAATGCACACCCTCACCTTCCACTGACTGTCCTGGCCTATTTAATTCAGATCAGGTATGACATCTGACAAAAGAAGGGAGGAGTTTAGGTTAGGTCAGCAACGTTTCAAAACACATTTTACATGATTTGCTAATAGGAAGTTGAAAAATCACAACCGAGCCAGCAATCTAATCAATCAGAGCAGACTGGGCTCAGACACATGGACACATACGGTGGCAGTATGAAAAATAAGGCATTTTTTTAAACATTAAAGCATATAAACAGCTATTATATCATTATCTCTCTGTTGATAGACCAACCTCCCACCTCAGCCATGCTTTTTCACCAGATTAACCCTTTTTATTTCAAATATACTTTGATGCAAACATGAATTTGACTTTAAAATCAGAAGAATGGAAACACTGCTTACTTCATTTACTCTCCCCTCTTGTCCACTTTGATAAGCACTCATGTGTAACTCTCCACAAATTATATAAAGTCTCTCAATAAAGTTGTGACAGACTTCCATAACTTTTTGTTTCACTTCAGCAGAGCAACAGAGGCTGCATCTATCTGAGAGCCATAGTCTTATTATGTCAGCCTGTCAGTCTGCAGCCCAGAATAGCATGACTGACAAAAGAGCAACAAAACCAAAAGAATCACAACACCAGCAGCAGCCAGCCAAGTGTGACGACTGTTTCTGTATTTCACCTCACATATTAACTATGCCATCATAAATGTCCTCCGCCATTCTAAAGATTAAACAGGAAAGAGATAACAAGAGAAAGACGAAAGGAGGGTGATTAGAAAGACAGCTTTATGGATACATGGAGATGGAGAAGGATGAGCAATGAAAGAGAAAGTGACACCCCAAGATGTAAAATGAGGGAGATTAAAGGAGGGAATGAGAAAAAGTGACAGGGATAAATGAAAGACTGACATAGAGAGGTATAAGAAGAAGTAAACAGAGCAAGGATATTCTCAGGTAAATAGAGGGAGAGAAATCACAATACTTTATTCATCCTGAGGGAAATAAGGTTTTGTGACAGTTGCATTTAAGAATTTAAAAAAAAGTAGTTAAAGAAAAATGTTAAATACAAGATTAAAAAATTGAATGAAAATATTCATATCCATATTTTTTTAGAAAGGTCACCAAGGATATGACAGAAAGACTGCATGACTAGAACCCAGGAAACTGAATTTTGCTAATGCTAAGAAAATATATATCCTTCCTTACTTAACAGTGGAGGGATATTAACACATTTTAAAGAGGCCCTATGCTCTCCTTTTCCTGTAGTGTTGTATAGGTTTTTTTGTTTACTACTTTGTAACATAGTGACATCACTAAGTAACACTTCTATTGGTTAGCTCTGTAAACACATTATACGTGATAGTCTTAGTGGCGGGACATCTCTAAGCAGTTGACCAATCACAACAAAGTCGGCCAGCTAACCAATCAGAGCAGGCTGGTTTTATATTACCCTGAACATCAGCATCACATGTACTCCGTAAGCCACACCGTGATCTTTTAATAAACCTATCCGAATGGTTTTGGGTCCTCAAAAAGTGTCTTTCTTCACATGTTTAAACTGTGATGATTATCTGGTAGAAAATACCTCAACATGCAATTATAGGACAGGGGCTCCTGCACACACAGTAGTGTGTTTCTCAGATGCTCTGTCATGTTCAGGGAGAGTGAGCAACTGTATGGAAAACTGCAGAAGAAGAAAACTGAAAAAGAGAGCAATAAATATAAGATGGAGATGGAGAGGAAGTGTGCTCAGAGGCGAATGTTGGGTATTAAAGAGTATTAGTGCAAGTGTAAGCCACGGACAGTAATGAACTACCTCTTACAATAGACCACCGGCTTTGGCACTGAGCCCCTGAGTGTATGTGTGCGCGCGTGTGTGACAGGAGGAGGAGACAGCTCTGAGAAGGTAACAAGGCCCTTGTCTTCTCCCTCTTGAGGTCCTATTAACCTTTGCTCAACACTTAACACACACAAAAACCCTCCCTCTCTTTTTTGACTGTCCCACACAGACACACACCCTCATGTTCTCTTTGTCTCACAAAGACATACACTCACTATGTACTCACTAAGGAGATTTAAGAGCTGCTTAATTGGTTGGCTGAGGCTAATTTTCTGTTCAAAGTTAATGCCACCGTCATGCATGGCTCCCTGTGGAGGGGTTAGAGTTTGGCTGGTTTAAAGTATGACTGTGTGCGTGAGTTGGTGTGTGTGTATGTGTGTGTGTGTCTGTGTGTGGGTGTGTGTGTGTATGTGTGTGTGTGTTTGCATTATATAAAGGCAGCTTTTTTAGCTATAACCTTTAAAGTGTCTGCTAAGTGAGCAAACCTTTTGTTGCAGTTACTGTTATGTTCCTATTTAATAAGCTGCATTTTCAGAAGTAAACAAGCAACAATTGACATTGAGCTTTATCACTTCCTCACTTTATGATTTATGCTTCCAGCTCTACCAGGTAAGATGCAATCGCCGTAAGTAAAAGAAACACACAAAGAAAACCATTCTCTAAACAAACCCCAAACTAACTACATTACGGTGGCTTCACCCTGCTAAGCTAAGCTAAAGGTGGCTAATGTTTGGCGTGATGAAATTCAGGACTCCTTTTCAGTCATTTTTTTCTCAGCTGTTTTTAATACAAATAGAAGCCTCAGACGTTCACCAGTGGTGTAGGGTTATTCACCCATTTTATGACATAAACAAAACTTTCAAATCTCTTGTGTAAACCACACACGTTATTTCAGGCATCTTTCCAAGAACACGTACAAAAAACCATTCCAGACGAGGGCAGCGGAAGTGGTAAAATGCTAACTTTTTCCTGTTTGTGTCTTGTGACCAGTTGAGGGGGGGGGGGTACCAAAGAGCAATTGCACAATTTAAAGCACATGACCGTTATTGTGCTTTGATGGGTGTGGTGAAAGAACAGCATGATGATCAATGCTTTGCAGTGATAAGGCGATGGAGTAACACGTTGAAGATCCAGAGCTAAAGGTCAGCTGTCATGCTACAATATAAGGATAAGTAGGGTGCACATACAAACCAGAGGGTGGATATGAGGGTAGAGACAGATGAAAGCACGTTGTGCAAACCTCTTACTCTGCCCTAATTCTTAGTGACTATCTTTGGAAGAATGTGAAGCCTTCCAGTCAGTTCCCAGTGTTTCAGTCTGGAGTGGTGCTTTGATCTGAATCCCTCAACTTCCTCTCGTTGCTCCTTTCAACCCAATACCTCTCCAAATAGGGTTCACAACATCGTGCAACAGTGTTCACTTAGACTAAGATTCTTTCTTGGTTTGTTTCTGTGACTTATTATAACATGTTTTTTTATTGTGATTATGAAGGTTCTTCTTAATGCTTCTTTAGTTTGATTGAATTGGCATTTTGTACAAACCCTTATTTCTTTCTTTATGAATGTATATTGACAATACATTAGACATGGCTGGCTAGCATGTGAAGACTGAGCATGCAACAGTTAGCTGGCTATTTTCTTTGTGGTGTGTTCAAGTGCAAAGCTTTCATAAATCAGCCTTTGTTCTATTTCTTCAGGTCCGCCTGGTGTGTCAGGGATTGTATTTGGAGATAGAAGGGACATTACAGAGTAGAATGATGACATTCAATGGGATAGAAAGAGTTAGAAAGAGATTTATACCACATCGTATGATTCTAGAGGCTAAAAGCGGAACGGCAACCAATAAAATCAAATGCAAATGCGCTCTAAATGACGAGAGACTCTAAAACAATATGGCTGCTCGTTACCCAGTGCCACTTTACGTGACAGAATCCCCGCACACACACGTATTCAAACCCAGTCATCATGTTTATGTAGGCTATTACAGCCCAGCTGCAGACGCTGATAACATTTGACTCAATGGCCTCTATTCATGTTGTCCTCTTATCACACACACAGGCTTCACAAACACACACCTCCATGTATCCGCTTTTACAATTGTATATTTTTTCCACAAAGTCCTAAATCTAATGCTAAATGCTTATAACACTCTAATGTATACTTTTTATACACTTACTGTAGTTGCCACTGTCCAAAATTGCTGAGGCTATCCTCACCAACAGATATGTTTTCAATTACTGTATGAGTTACTGTTTGTTGGTTGGGTGGAACTCAGGTTGAATTTGGGTATGCTGGAATTGCCATGAGATCACCAAATTACAGTATTTACCACAGTAAAGGTTACATTTTACAGTTGCATAAGCGTTAAATCAAACAAATTGCTCCACAATGTGGAGATATGCTCATTTTCAGGTTCATATTATATTTTGTGTCTCTACTGTGACATGTTTCCATGCTTTAATGTTCAAAAAGCTCTTTGTTTTTCTCATACTGTCTGTGCTGCAGCAACTCTTTAAACCCTCTGTCTGAAACCAGAGCCCAGTCTGCTCTGATTGGTTAGCTGGCCGGCTCTGTTGTGATCGGTCTACCTCAGGAAATATCCCGCCTCTAAGCAAATCACGTACAGTGTGCTGGAGCATAAAGGGGCCCTTGTAACAGGATGTAAAGATAATGCTGCACTTAAAATAGACTCTTATAATATAGCCTCAAAAAAAGGATAAACCTAATGAAAAAATATATTCTATTTGCAGTGAAAAAGGTAATTAAGGATGACAACTACCTCTATGTTATCTACTTCATAGGAGAGGTTTTTCACCTCCAACGACAGGTTTCTTAGCTGTGCACTCACAACAGACTTTACACAAATGCTTTCTAGGATGATCTGCATCCATAAATATAGAAAAAATGCATTATTTTATTTTGTTACCCAGTAATTAGTAGTTCAACCTGCTCACCTCTTTATGAAAAAATAAACCGCAAACAATCACTCAAATGCAGTGTGTTGCATTCAGAGAGCAGCGGGTCAAATATGCAAACACTGTGTTAAATGCATTCAAATGAGACTTGCCATTACCTGAGGGCCGGTGTGGATGTTGTGTTTCGACTATTGTTTCCGCAAGCGAGGTACGCAGACTAACGAGCTAAGGAGGCGGATAAAGTTAATTGAATTTGTGAAGATTGGATTGTGACTGTGATCACAAAGACGTTGCGAGAGAGAGAGCGAGGCAGCGGAGTGACAGAGGAATTGTTTCATTGATATCAGATGTAAACTTTGAGTTTGCAAATACATGTTTCACTTTCCATTTTCCATCCTTATCTTCTCCGTCTATTTTGCTTTTTCTACAATTAATTTTTCCCCACTCTCTGTTGCTCCCTCTCTCTTTGTTTCTCTCACTGGTGGTCACCTGTTTAAAGGGGTTCTTATTTATATGTTCTGCCTCTACTGGGACATGTCTCCATGCTTTAATGTTCAAAAAGCTCTTTATTTATCTCATACTGCCTGTGCTGCAGCACCTCTTTTCACCCTCTGTCTGAAACCAGAGTCCAGTCTGCTCTGATTGGTTTGCTGGCTGGGTCTGTTGTGATTGGTCAACCGTTAGAGATGTCCCGCCCCTTAACCTTTCATGAACAATGTGTTGGAGCGCTAGCCAATAGAAGTGCAAATGTTGAGTTGTTGGTGGTCCAATACAGCCGTTTCAGGTGCGGGGGGGGCGAGTTTGTGGGACAGAAACTTTGGGATTTTAGCCTTTGCAGACCATTAACATGCTCAATAACCTATATAACACACTACAGGAAAGGGAAAAACCCAAACACAATGGGGCCTCTTTAAACTGTACATTTGTCATGTTTTTTATTCAAAATAGTTTTGTATTGAGTATAAATAATGGGCTTTGGAAATTGTAATAAGTACAAAGAGCCTATTTAAATTTGTGTGGCTTATGTGTGTGAAATCTGTACATAATGTGTGTTTGTGGTTGTATATGTTAAGGGATACAGATAACTGCAGGTAAGTGTGTTGGTGTGTATTTTCTCTTGCAAAAAAAATGGAACATGATTACTGTGTGTGGTGATGAATAAACCTGACACCTAGCTTGAGGGTGTGGAAGTGTGTGTGTATTTTTGTGTTTGTTCTACGACCTCCAGGCGGTGTGTACAACTGCAAGGTCACAAACTATCTTTTCCCCAGTGTGTGAGCTGTTGTTTGTCTGTTTTTTGATACACTGCCTCCCCAAAGTTGGCATGAAATAAACAAATATGTGTGTGCATGCACCTAGTTGGTATCACAATTTGCATTGCAATCCCAATGGCTTCATTAAAGGACATGAAGGAACATCCTTGAT
Organism: Eleginops maclovinus; assembly: GCF_036324505.1. Classification (NCBI taxonomy): domain Eukaryota; kingdom Metazoa; phylum Chordata; class Actinopteri; order Perciformes; family Eleginopidae; genus Eleginops; species Eleginops maclovinus. The sequence goes on along the minus strand of NC_086368.1, from coordinate 5,771,573 downwards.
TCCTCCACACACATTCACAGCGAGGTTGTGCTGATGATGGTTTATTTTTATTGTAAAATATATTACTAAATTGGTTTTAATGAACAAGAAATTAAGATGGCAAAAGAGAAAGAGGAAGGTGTGTCTGTGTGTGTGCTTGTGAGCAAGAGGGAGAGTGATTAATTACTTCTGTTCGCACTTTCACATGCTGGGATTGCCCAAAGGGTGTGTGTGTCCGAAGTTTTTGCCCAGTACTGTATGTTCGCACGCGTGTGTGTTTGTGTGTGATTGGCAGCAGTAATTGGTGTCTGCTTGTTAGAGGAAAAAAGTGAATGAATACACACATGGAATGCTGATACTGGCCTGTCGGACCCTGCATACCAAAACACACACATAGACCGACCCGTACCCCAAATAACAGGAATAGATACATCCTTTAGACATGCACTCATATATGGACACATCAGACATGGTTACTTTAAAGATGTTACTTTCACACTAACATGGTAGCAGTTGGACAGTGTCAATGTGTTACTTTGGAAACAAAAAGTGTTGCGAGTGATGTTTTCCAACG